>NC_058405.1:148825420-148827630 GCF_002201575.2 Neomonachus schauinslandi
AAGCCTGCTTCTCCCTCTCCCACTCCCCCTGCTTGTGTTCCCTCTCTTGCTGTGTCTCTCTCTGTCAAATAAATAAAATCTTTAAAAAAAATAAATGCTGTTTTAAGTAAATTATATTTATGACAGTTTATTTTTTTCTTTACTTTTTTTTTGAATATGGAAACAAAAACATCCTAATCCCATTTAATCATGATAAATTATTATTTACTAATAAATGAAACTATTGGTAGCCAATGATTCATTGCAACCTTCATAAACCTGATTATTATATATATTCTAAAAATAAATACAATAATGAGCTCCTTGCCTCTGCATATATATAAGGGCATCATAATTATAGGATTGTGCAGTCTTAAGGTTAAAGCAATAGGTCAGAGCTCTGATCCTAACCAGCCCAGGATGAAGCTGCTCATTAAAAAATGAAACTAAATAACCACACACACACACACAAATCCCATCCCAGTGCAGGGGAATGCATTTTAACCAACTGTTTATTAGATTCAAATATTTATGCTCAGCATGGGCAAGTTCATTAAAAGATGCTAATGAAAACCAGCTATTCTTGCAAAAAATGAGAACTCTACAAATTTAAGATTGAGGATGATTAATTTGGTTATTTATTTAGAGTGTAAGAACACTATAGATAGTTGGTGTTAGAGGGAAAGATTTATTTTTATTCTCTGAAACAATGTCTAAACAGATAATTTTGGAATTTCCCCAATTGTACATTGTCATATTTCTGAAAGTATGTTTGATTCTGCAGTAATAATAACTATGGATACTTTGTGCTAAGGTATTAAGACCAAAAAATCTGTTATGTGTCTCAGTTTTCCCAAGCAAATTAAATAGTCTTGAGTTATTTTAGTAGGACTTAAATGCTAAGATGAATTATATAAGAAAAATAAACTGGTGCATAAAGGCCTCTACTATATGTATTTTTAATGTTCTGAATAGCTCAAAACAGAGATGACATATTAAACATTTTAACATAAATTCCCTGTGCAGAGTAGTTACAAAATGATATGTGAAATTATTTTTAATAAATAAAACTCTCTCTCTAAAAGGGCACTTGCTGGAAATTTTACTATGTTAGCTAATGGGAATCTAAAACAAATGAGAAAATAGCTATGCATTTGATTTTGCCATTTTTAATTAGTATTTATTTTAAATACTTAATTCATAGAATGTATACAGATGTCTATATATGTATATATAGATATATATGACACATATGTATTTATATACAGAACATATATAGATATATATGCACATATATATGCATATATTGGTTTTATTGTCCCTTCATAGCTTTTTAGGAAGCTGATCTACTTATGGCTAAAACACTAGTGTCTTGGGATCTGCAAGTATTCATGACTCTCAATAGTATCCCGGGGTCAAAAACTAACGTATTTTACTTTTTAAAATATCTTTAAGCTTCTGAAGATTATCAGCATTATCTTGTGTCTGTTACATATTGAATCCTATTCAGCAAACACTGCATACCTGACAGCAAGGGTCTGTCCCATACATACATAACATTCTCAAACCTCCCTGACTCCCAAGCTTAACTACCACCACACACACAATATTTTTTAACAAGACCAAAGAATCATAGCTTGTTTGTTTGTTGTTGTTGTTGTTCAAAATTTCTTTGCAAACAAAAAAAAATGGCCCATGTTCTGGAGTGAAGCTGGCAACCCTCTCGACAAGTTAGCCAATGATAGAAGCAGTCTTCTGCCCCATGAGAGAAGCAGTGGCTTTTCTGTCCACCCTTGGCCGATAGGTATGGGTGAGGCCAGGCAGAGCTCGTCAAGAGTGGGAACTGAACTATCTATGCATGCACACACCCATGGACACACATCTTCCTCTCTTTCTGTCTTTTAGGTGGCCATCTGGCTTTAGTAATTTGGTCCATGAATTGAAACTGATATTGGTATAAATGAAGGAGAACTTAATTCATGAATTAAACTTTGGCACCTAAAGAGTTTAGCCAAACATTTCTAAGTTTTTCCTAGTCAACTGGAATCATTACTTTTCTGTTTGTTTGTTTTCCCCATACACTATAACTATTTTTTGTTTGTTTGTTTGTTTTTTGGCATTTTCATCATTACCGCCTCCTTGGTGAAAAGTCCACATTCTTAAGTCTGGGCTTCTTTTCTTTCTTTCTTTCTTTCTTTCTTTCTTTCTTTCTTTCTTTCTTTCTTTCTTTC
>NC_058405.1:148827640-148872446 GCF_002201575.2 Neomonachus schauinslandi
TTCTTTCTTTCTTTCTTTCTTTCTTTCTTTCTTTCTTTCTTTCTTTCCTTCTTTCTTTCTTTCCTTCTTTCCTTCTTTCTTTCTTTCTTTTCTTTCTTTCTTTCTTTTCTTTCTTTCTTTCTTTTCTATATAGACTTTATTTTTTTTAGAGCAGTTTTAGGTTCACAGCAAAATTGAGCAGAAGATACAGAGATTTTCCATATGCCCCCAGCCCCCACACATGCACAGCCTCCCCCATTATAAATATCCCCCACCAGAGTGGGATATGTGTATCAACTGAACAACTTACATTAATACATCATTATCATCCAAAGTCTACAGTTTATATTTAGGTTCATTCTTGGTATTGTATATAATGTATAATGACATTTTAACCCTCATAACTGTACAAGTTATTCTCCATCACAGAGGGAAATCTTTATAAATACATATTTTAGGAACTAATTTTTAAAGTCAAGTTAATCATAATCAAGTTCCTGCAACTCTTGGTAGATTCACAAAAATTCACATGGGTGTTGCCAATGATCTGCTTTCCAATGCCTCAACTTTTTTGACAGTTAACTGGCAAGCTTAGTGTTTGTTTGGGATTTTGTTTTGGTCTTGGTTAATTTTGTTTATATTTGCTTTTAAGCAATGGAATAAAAATACCCAAATTGAAATAGTATTTTAAGAGACTGTCTTTTTTCCATTGGACATTCTTTCCTGCTTTGTCGAAGATTAGTTGACCATAGAATTGAGGGTCCATTTCTGGGCTCTCTATTCTGTTCCATTGATCTATGTGTCGTTTTTGTGCCAGTACCATATTGTCTTGATGACTACAGCTTTGTAATAGAGCTTGAAGTCCGGAATTGTGATGCCACCAGCTTTGCTTTTCTTTTTCAACATTCCTCTGGCTATTCGGGGTCTTTCTGGTTCCATACAAATTTTAGGATTATTTGTTCCATTTCTTTGAAGAAAGTTGATGGTATTTTGATAGGGATTGCATTAAATGTGTAGATTGCTCTAGGTAGCATTGACATCTTCACAATATTTGTTCTTTCAATCCATGAGCATGGAATGTTTTTCCATTTCTTTGTGTCTTCCTCAATTTCTTTCATGAATATTTTATAGTTTTCTGAGTACAGATTCTTTGCCACTCTGGTTAGATTTATTCCTAGATATCTTATAGTTTTGGGTGCAATTGTAAATGGGATTGACTCCTTAATTTCTCTTTCTTTTGTCTTGTTGTTGGTGTATAGGAATGCCACTGATTTCTGTGTATTGATTTTATATCCTGCCACTTTACTGAATTCCTGTATGAGTTCTAGCAGTTTTGGGGTGGAGTCTTTTGGGTTTTCCACATAAAGTATCATATCATCTGCAAAGAGTGATAGTTTGACTTCTTTGCCGACTCGGATGCCTTTGATTTCTTTTTGTTGTCTGATTGCTGTGGCTAGGGCTTCTAACACTATGTTGAATAGCAGTGGTGACAGTGGACATCCCTGCCGTGTTCCTGACCTTAGGGGGGAAGCTCTCAGTTTTTCCCCATTGAGAATGATATTCGCTCTGGGTTTTTCATAGATGGCTTTTATGATATTGAGGTATGTACCCTCTATCCCTATCCTCTGAAGAGTTTTGATCAAGAGTTTTGTCAAATGCTTTTTCTGCATCTATTGAGAGGATCATATGGTTCTCGTTCTTTCTTTTATTAATGTATTGTATCACATTGATTGATTTGCAGATGTTGAACCAACCTTGCAGCCCTGGGATAAATCCCACTTGGTCGTGGTGAATAATCCTTTTAATGTACTGCTGGATCATATTGGCTAGTATTTTGGTGAGAATTTTTGCATCCATGTTCATCAAGGATATTGGTCTCTAATTCTCCTTTTTGATGGGGTCTTTGTCTGGTTTTGGGATGAAGGTAATGGTGGCCTCATAAAACGTGTTTGGAAGTTTTCCTTCCATTTCTATTTTTTGGAACAGTTTCAGAAGAATAGGTATTAATTCTTCTTGAAATGTTTGGTAGAATTCCCCTGGGAAGCCATCTGGCCCTGGGCTCACTGATATGAGGAATTATTAATCTCAGGAAATAAACTGAGGGTTGCTGGAGTGGTGGGGGGTGGGAGGGATGGGGTGGATGGGTGATAGACATTGGGGAGGGTATGTGATATGGTGAGCACTGTGAATTGTGTAAGACTGATGAATCACACACCTGTACCTCTGAAACAAATAATACATTATATGTATTATTATAAATATAAAATGTATATAAAAAAAGAAGAGAGTAGGAAGGGAAAAATGAAGGGGGGAATCGGAGGGGGAGACGAACCATGAGAGAATATGGACTCTGAGAAACAAACTGAGGGTTCTAGAGGGGAGGGGGTGAGGAATGAGTTAGCCTAGTGATGGGTATTAAAGAGGGCTCGTACTGAATGGAGCACTGGGTGTTATATGCAAACGATGAATCATGGAACACTACATCAAAAACTAATGATGTAATGTATGATGATTAACATAACATAATAAAATTTTAAAAATGTAAAATTTAAAAAAAGAAATAATATTTTACTAAATTATTTGTTTAACTGAACTGACAAATTCAATCATGACCATGTTATCAAATACAATATAAAGTGCCCAGACTGAAAATTAAATTTTCTGAGAAATATGGAAATTCAGAGAATGTAACTACATTTATGCATTGTCTACATACAGCAAAATAGGCATATTATCAGTAATATACCCTCATCAGACAAGAAGGTAGTACCATAGGACATACTTGAGTCATGCAAAACTATAGTGTTTTTGAAAGCTTTGAATACATGGAACTTTACAGAATAATATTTATGTTACTAAATAATGTGTAAGAAGGTGTGGCTCTTGAGTGGCACCATAATTGTTATTTAGGTTTCTGAGCTTGTTCAGACATCTACCATCTTTTACAAGGATCAGGAAGGAAGCTAGGCTGAGATTATGACAGTCTGCTGCCTGGCCAGGCAGACTGTCAAGTGGGCTGATTTGGTCTTCAGAACTCCTCTTCCTTCTGTTTGACCCTCTCTAAGTGTATCCCCCTAACATATATACCCTCCAAGTACACTCCAGATAACTCCCCCCACTACTAACCAGCCTCCCATCCTTCAGCTAAACCTGTTCCAGAAAATGAAGGATAGGCTCACTTTCACGTATAAATAGCTGACAAAACTTCATTTGTTATCACTCCTGAGTTATTTAAATTTTAGTCAAACAACAAATAAAGAAAGAATGAAGTAGTTAATTTTCTAATGTCAGGATCTTGACAAAGAGTATTTTTGCAGGATAACAGGGAGTGGGGTGGGGGGAGATCTTCACAGCAAAAGGGATAGGAGAAATTTAGTAATCTCAAATTACTTTCAGAATTGCTATAAATATTCATATATACTTAGGCCAGGTGAAACATTTCCACATACAATGTGACTGCTAGTATTTGCTTGTATCAGGTAGCAGAATAGCAGTCCAACTTACAGCTTGATAACTTAAGCCAAAATGATTTATAAGATTCATTTCATCCAAAGTCACCCCCAAGTTACTATTATCTATAGAAAAATATTTGGTTGTCCATTGTGCATGGATATTGCTCTATCATCTTTCACTCTATCCTTGTTGCCTATTTCACTCCATCAGCCTTGACACAGATTATTCCTTGGCTCATACACAAAAGAAAAGAATTCCATCTTCTCATCCCATTATTAAAAGAATGAAAATAGTAATTTATAGTAATTTGTAGGAACATGATGTGAAAAAAGGGCAGCAAAATAGGAGGATGATTGCCATGAGAGTATTAAAGTGTCCTAATATGACGAGGTTGTTTGCTAAACCCATCCAATGAACTGCATAAAGAATAACTTCCAAAGTAACATTAACTAAAATTCCAGTTCCTGTCTCTCTGACAATGGACACAGAAGCAGTGTAAGACAAATCCACCAGGTTTGACAACAGCTGTGCAGTTAATGAGAGATATTCTTATCCCAGGGCTGCTCGAGGTCCATGTTTTTAATCATGAGCACGACGGGTTACTGGAATTTTAAGGTGTATTGTTTTATATGGTTTTGTTTCTCTTTCTTTTTCTTTCTTTCTTTCCCTATCTTTCTCTTTCTTTCTTACTTTTTTTCTTCCTTCATTCCTTTCTTTCTTTCTTGAAAATATTTTCTTGTTTTCTATCACCTCAACCCCGTGGCTCTCCAGTGATTTTGTTTCTCAGGAGAGGCCACATAAACAGGGACAAGGGTTTCCTGAGATCCAAAGGATTTATAAATGACTGGGCAGGAAGTTTTAGTTCTGTTTCGTTTTTTTAAAGATTTATTTATTTATTTTGAGAGAGAGAGAGAACACAAGTGGGAAGGACGGGGGAGAGGGAGAGAGAATCTCAAGCAGACTCCCCATTGAGCATGTAGCCGATGTGGGGCTCTAACTCACAACCCTGAGATCACGACCAAGAGTCAAACACTCAACTGTGCCATCCAGGAAGTTTTAAAATTAGCTATATTTGGGAGACCCTAAAGAGTTCTCTCTAACCCAAGCCAGTTCATTTTCACGATGGAGGTTATCACTGGTTAAAGGTTAGGAATTCATATGAATCACACATGGGACAGATCTCCCTGATAAGGTAAAGAAAGACATCTTTTTTCTAACTCAAGAGAGAGCTTCTAACTCACACCTTCGTGGATCAAATGAAGAAAAATTCTAAATCTTAATAAGTTAGAATAAAGTGCTTTATATAGAGTAACAGAAAAAACAAGCAAACAACAAAATAAACAAAAACAAAAAACTTGACATGTGTAATACTTAGAAGTAGCATAGGGTTGCAGGAAGAGCTATAGATGGGGAAGAGGGAGGGGGATTCTAATTGCTAGTGACCCATGTGGCCTCAGACAAGTCACTTGACTCTCTGTGGTGTTGTTTCCCCAACCTGTAAAATAAGTGGGCGATGTTTGAGCATCATGGCTTTCTTATTGTTTTACCACCTTGTGGCACTAAGACTAGAATAGTTGAATTAAACATCCTATGTGTGCTACATTTCTATTGCTATATAGAAAATTATCATGAATTTAGTAGCTTAAAACAACACACATTTATTATCTCATAGCTTTCACAGGTCAGGAGTTCTACAAGGCTCTGCAAGGCTACAATCAAGGTGTGGATCAGCATTTTGTTCTTATCTTGAAACTTGGCTGGTGATCCACTTCCAATCTCACAAGGTTGTTAGCAGCATTAAGTTCCTGTGGTTGTAGGACTGAGGGCCCTGGCCTCTTGCTAGCTCTTGCTATCAGCTCCTAGAAGTCACTCACAGTTCTTTGCCACGTGAACCTCTCTATGGGCCTTCTGATAACAAAGCAGCTTGCTTTTTCAAAGCTAAAAGGGAGAAAGAAAGAGCCTGGTAGCAAGATGGAGTCTTATATAATATAACCACAGATGTAACATCCCATTACCTTTGGCATATTCTATTGGTTAGAAGTTAGTCACAGGTCCCACCCATGCTCAAAGGGAGGGGATCACACAAGGGCATGAACACCAGGAGGCAGTGGGCTATGGGGACCACCTTAAAGTCTGTCTGCCATATTTCCATATTTTTTCCTATACTCAATCCTTCAGCAGACCCTGTCAACTAACCTTTAAGATATACTCCAAGTTTGCCACTTTTCATCACCTCCATTTCCACCCCAACCTCCCTAGTCTGCCATTATTTTCTCTCATTTACACTATTGCAGTAATCTCTTGTCTCTCTCTGTCTCCTCTTGCCCTATTAGCTTACCACCTTACCCACATGAGCTGGCTCCTGACCTCTTCTGTGATCTCATTTTCTACTCCTCTTCCCCTTTTATCACTCCACTTCGGCTACCAAGCCCATTCTTACCTCAGGACCTTTGTAAATATTCTTTCTTCTGAAAGAAATGTTCTTCCCTCAGATCTTTACCTGTTGGTCCTGTCTCCTCATCTATTCCCTGCCCAAATGCCACTTCTTCAAAGACCTTCTCTAATGACATTATTTAGCTAACCCCTGCCCTATTACAGGCATTCTTTGTCTTGTTACGCTGCTTTATTTTTTACACAACTTATGATAAACAAAATGTGTGTTTCATTCTAGTGTCCTCTACTAGAATGTAATGTTATGAGGACAAATCACTGTATATCCAACAGTGCCTGATGTCATAAATATAAAATGAAGAAAAAATGTAAAAACCAAACTTAAAATTTTTAAATTGAATAAAGTTTGCTATCTGATAATTTTAATATATTGTCCTTTATTAATATATTGTCCTTAATTCTTACAATTGCCACCTATTCATGCCCAGCTTTTTGGAGACCACTATCTTATTTGATCAACTCAATACCAATTGTTTCCACTGAGGGAGCCTCTATTCTGAGTCTAAATATGTGGTGAGTGCTTGGGGCACAGATGTTTTGAGCAACGGATTTAAAAAGAACACATATGTCTTCCATCAAGATATACAGAAGGCAATGATTCAGGAATTAGGAGGAAACACCTCTCCTTTATTAGAAACTCCTAAAATCAGCCATTTCCATCTTTGATATGCACTGGAGGTAGCATAATATGGTGAAAAGAACATTGGTCCAGAAGCTAGGAGACCTAAATTCTAGACCTAATTCTGTTGCAAATACAGAAATTTAAAGCATCATTTATTGCTTTGGGCCTCATTTTCCTCATCTATAAAATGACAGAGTTCAGCTAGACAATGTCCAAAGTCCTCTCTATTAAAATTTTTTAAATCTATGGGTTCCACCCATCTATAAAATTCTATAAAAGGATAACTGTTGAGTTTTGTTATTCAGCAAAAGTCTGTTCAACTAATCACAGCACCTATAGAAAAAAAGGGAAATGACCAACAACAGTAACAGCAAGAATGGTTCATCTTATTCCTCTGAAATTATGCTCACTGCCTTCCCATTCACAGTCCTGACTATTATAATGCTGACATTTGTCTTTCAGACTAATCACATATGCTATCACCCACATAATAAACACCTGGGGCAAAGGAAGAGTAGTTGTTTCAGTTGTCCATATCATATTCTAAAAGCTCCTTATACTACAGCTACCTGGTTTGGAATTCTGGCAATATAGAGGAAAACTTTCTTTTATACATTCCACAGAAATAATTGGCTAAGACAGAAAACAGATTTACCAATCCAAGTCAATGCACCTGGATAAAGTAGACAGGGCTGTTTAGAAGGCTTCAAGAATCTGCTAATTTTCTAGTAGTGACATGTCATTTGTATACATAGCACTTCAAAGTAATTCCATATGCCATGTTATTTTTGCCCTTTTTATAAAACTGTACGATTTGAGGTCATTTGCAGTCCATATTAAAACATTTTATGGTATTTTAATTAAAGTAATAATAATAGAAAGCTAATTAAAATTATTTAATAGTAAATTAATCATTCTTGATTTTTATGGATTCCCTGGTATCCATGTGAATTAAAGAAATGCTCTCCTAAAAAAATTATCCTTCAATTTGCTATGCTTAAGTCACTTGAAGTTAGAACAATCATAAAAACAACCACGGGTAGTTACTCAAACATAAAACTATTAAATCTGGCCTTCTACTTGAAGATAGTACTGTAGTTTGACATAAATAATAAATACTATAAAAACACACAGGAGGGAGAGAGGTTAGGAAGATGGCAGAGTAGGAGGACCCTAAACTCACCTCATCCCCGGATGCAACCAGATAACACTCACAGTGGTGTAAATAACCCAGAAAACAACCCAAAGACTGACAGAACAAACTCCACAACTAAAAGTGGAGAAGAAGCCACATGTAAAAGTGTAAGAGAGGCAGAGACATGGTGGGGAGCCCTGGGCCATCTGTGGTTGGGAGGGGGTGAGGGGCACCAAGAAGAGTGAGAAAGAGATTATAACACCAGGGAGACTTCAGGGAAGACAAATCCCCAAAACATTTGGATTTGAAATTGAGAGAGGCCAAATTTCATTTCTTACAACCAACAGGACTTAAAGCCTGAAAGTAAATTTATTTATTTATTTATTGAAAAAGAGCATGATGCGCAAGCAGAGGTGGGTGGTAGAGGGAGAGGAAGAGAGAGAATCTCAAGCAGGCTCCACGCTTAGCATAGAGCCCAACTCAGGACTCGATCTCATGACCCTGAGTTCATGAGCTGAGCTGAAACCAAGAGTCAGATGCTCAACCAACTGAGCCACCCAAGTGCCCCAAAGCCTGGAATTTTAAAAATCAGTGGGCTCAGTTCTGGGGGAGCCCAGAAGGTGTTAAGAAACTGAATCCCTGCCCTTAAAGAGACCACAAAAAGCCCCTGGAGATCCAGCCTCGAAGCAGCAGTTTAAAAAATGTCTGGGGCATATGGGAGAGAGAGTTATTTACTCATCTCAGAGCCTGTCCTAGAGAGGAAGGGATCCTAGGGAGACCCTTCCAGGAGCAAAGGAGTTGGCAGGCACCATTTCTATCCCCCACCCTTCAGCATAAACACATAGCCACCTGTAGGAATCAGTACAGCACCAATACTCACTGGCTAACTTGCTTACACCAAGCCCCACACCCCCATGTTTGGCAGTTCTGCACTTTCCAGTCATGCTTGCCTCAGTCACAGTGCTGCAAGTCCCTTCCCCCAAAACACCAGGGTAAACCTCACCAACACTGCATCTCCCAACTTGAGCATTTTGCAAGGCCCTGGTCTCCACAGCAGCTGTGTGTTCTTTGTGGAAGAGAATCAGCTTACACAGCTTGTCGGCACTGTGCCCCCATGTGCACTTTGTGGAGCAGCCCTGGCTGGGCCTAGTCTCTGCGGCAGCTGTGCATCCCCTGTGGTAGAGGACCAGCACCACCTTGTTAAAAGTGAGCACCCTACCCACTACTTTCATGAGCAGGAGACATGGCTGACTTTCCTAACACAGAGAAACAGACTCAGAGGAGACAGAGGAATATGTCCCAAATGAAAGAACAGGACAAAACCACAGCAAGAGACCTAAGCAAAACAAATATAAGTAAAATGCCTGATTGAGAATTTAAAGTAATGATCATAAAGAACTCACTGGGCCTGAGAAAAGAGCAGAGGACATCAATGAGATCCTTAACAAAGAGATAAAAAAAGAACCAATCAGAGATGAAGAACACAATCATGAAAGTAAAAATACACAATGGAATAAATAGTAGGCTAGAGGAAGCAGAAGAACACATTAATGACCTTCAAGACAGAGTAATGTAATCAAGGAGAAAAAAATGAGAGAAAAATATGCAAAATGAGAATAGACTTAGGGAACTCAGTGACTCCATCAAGTGTAATACCATTTGCATTACAGGGATCCCAGAACAAAAACAGAATAAAAAAGGGACAGCTATTATTTCTTCAAACTTCCCTCATCTGGGGAAGGAAACAGATATCCAGATCTGGGAGGCACAGAGATCCCCCACCAAAATCAACCCAAGGAGGTCAAAACCAAGACACATAATAATTAAAATGGCAAAAGGCAGTGATAAAGAAAAAAAGTTTAAAAGCAGCAAGACAGGGGTGCCTGGGTAGCTCAGTCATTAGGTGTCTGCCTTCAGTTCAGGTCATGATCCCAGGGTCCTGGGATCGAGCCCCACATCTGGCTCCCTGCTCAGCAGGAAGCCTGCTTCTCCCTCTCCCACTCCCTCTGTTTGTGTTCCTTCTCTCACTGTGTCTCTCTCTGTCATATAAATAAATACAATCTTTAAAAAAAAAAAAAAAGGAAGAAAAGCAGCAAGACAAAAGACTACTGTTACATACAAAGAAAACCCTGTAAGGCTATCAGCAGATTTTTCAGCACGAACTTTGCAGGCCAGAAAGGAGTAGCATGACATATTCAAAACACTAAAAGGAAAAAATCGGCAGTCAAGAATACTCTATCTAGCAAGGCTATCATTCAGAACAGAAGGAGAGATGAAGAATTTCTCAGACAAACAAAAACTAAAGGAGTTCATGATCACTAAACTAGCCCTACAGGAAATGTTAAACAGAACTCTTTGAGTAGAAAGTAAAGACCATAAGTAAAAGTATGAAAAGTAGGAAACACAAAAGAGTAAAAATAAGTATATCAGTAAAAATCATTCCAGGGATTCACAAAATAAAAGAATGTAAACTATGACACCATACACTTAAAACATGGTTGGGGGTGAGTGGGTAGTAAAGAATGGGTTTAAGCTTAAGCAACCATCAACTTAATATAGGCTACTATATACAGAAGATGTTATATACAAACTAAATGATAACCACATATCAAATACCAGTAAGAGATATGAAAAGAAATCCAAGTATATTACTAAAGAAAGCAAGCAAACCATGAAAGAGAGCAAGAGAAGAAAGGATCAAAGAAAAACTACAGAAAAAAAACACAAAAAAGTAACAAAATAACTTAAAAAACATATATATCAATAATTACGTTGAATGTAAATAAATTAAATGCTCCAACCAAAAGACACTGGGTGATAGAGTGGATAAAAAACCAAGATCCACCTATATGTTGCCTACAAGAGACTCATTTCAGACTTAAAGACACCTGCAGATTGAAAGTGAGGGGATGGAGAAATATTTATCATGGAAATGGATGTCAAGAAACCCAGAGTAGCAATACATAGATTAGACAAAATAGACTTTAAAACAAAGACTGTAAAAAGAGACAAAGAAGGACACTATATAATCATAAAGGGGATAATTCAACAAGAAGATATAACAATTACAAATATTTATGCACCCAACATGGGAGCTCCCAAATACATAAAGTGGTTAATAACAAACATAAAGGAACTAATCAATAGTTATACAATAATAGTAGGGGACTTTAACACCCCACTTACATCAATAGACAGATTATCCAAACAGAAAACCAACAAGCAAAGAGTGGCTTTGAATGACACACTGGACCAGAGGGATTTAACAGATATATTCAGAACATTCCATCCTTAATCAGCAGAATACACATTTTTTAAGTGCACATGGAACATTCTCTAGAATCGATCACATATTAGGTCACAAAACAAGTCTCAACAAATTCAAAAAGATCGAAGTCATGCCAGGCATCTTTTCTGATCATGATGCTATGAAACTACAAAACAACCACACAAAACAATATGGAAAGAGAAAAAATACATGGAGGATAAATAACATGCTATCACACAACAAATGGGTCAACCAAGAAATCAAAGAAGAAATTTAAAAATGCATGGAGACAAATGAAAATGAATATGCAACAGTCCAAAAATCTTTGGAATACAGCAAAAGTTGTTCTAAGAGGGAAGTTTATAGCAATACAGACCTACCTCAAGAAGCAAAAAAAAAAAAAAAATTTCAAATAAATAACCTAACCTAATACCTAAAGGAGCTGGAAAACAGAACAAACAAAACCCAAACCAGCAGAAGGAAAGAAATAATAAAGATTGGAGCAGAAATAAATAATATAGAAACAACAACAACAACAAAAACAATAGAACAGATCGATGAAACCAGAAGCTGGTTCTTTGCAAAAAATCAACAAAATTGATAAACCTCTAGCCAGACTCATGAAACAAAAAAGAGAGAGGACTCAAATAAACAAAATCAGAAATGAAAGAGCAGATATAACAATTGACACCACAGAAATACAAAGGATTGTCAGAGCATAATTATATGCCAACAAATTAGACAACCTAGAAGAAATGGATAAATTCCTACAAACATACAAACTACCAAAACTAAAGCAGGAAGAAATAGAAAACTTCAACAGATCAATTACTAGCAATGAAATAGAATCAGTAATCAAAAACTACCAACAAACAAAAAGTCCAGGACCAGATAGCTTCACAGGTGAATTCCACCAAACATTTAAACAAGAGTTAATACCTATTCTTCTCAAACTTTTCCCAAAAACAGAAAAGGAAGGAAAACCTCCAAATTCATTCCATGAGGCCAATATTACCCTGATACCAAAACCAGACAAGGATACCACAAAAAAAGAGAACTACAGGCCAATATTTCTGATGAACATAGATGCAAAAATCCTCAACAAAATACTAGCAAACTGAATCCAACAATACATTAAAAAAATTATTCACCACAATAAAGTGGGATTTATTCCTGGGATGCAAGGGTGGTTCAATATTCACAAATCAATCAATGTGATACATTACATCAATAAAAGAAAGGATAAAAACAATATGATCATTTCAATAGATGCAAAAAAAAACATTTGAAAGAACAACATCCATTCATGATAAAAACCCTCAACAAAGCACGTTTACAGGAAACATACATCAACATAATGAAGGCCATATATGAAAAAGCCACCACTAACATCATACTCAATGGTGAAAACTGAGAGCTTTTCCCCTAAAGTCAGGAACAAGACAAAGATGTCTACTCTCACCACTTTTATTTATTAAAATTTTTTAAAGATTTTATTTATTTATTTGTCAGAGAAAGAGACAGAGGGACCACATAAGCAGGGGAAGTGGCAGGCAGAGGAAGAAGCAGGCTCCCCGTTGTGCAAAGAGCCCGATGCAGGACTCCATCCCAGGACACTGGGATCATGACCTGAGCTGAAGGCAGACACTCAGCTGACTGAGTCACCCAGGCATCCCTCACTCTCACCACTTTTATTCAACATAATACTGGAAGTCTTAGCCACAGCAATCAGACAACAAAAAGGTGTAAAAGGCATCCAAATTGGTAAGGAAGAAGGAAAACTTTCACTATTTGTAGATGACATGATACTCTATATAGAAAACCCTAAAGACTACACCAAAAAAATTAGTAGAACTGATACATGAATTCCGTAAAGTCGCAGGATACAAAATCAATGTACAGAAATCCATTGTATTTCTATACACTAATAATGAAGCAGCAGAAAGAGAAAATAAGAAAACAATACCATTTACAGTTGCACCAAAAATAATAAAATACCTAGGAATAAACTTAACCAAGGAGGTGAAAGACCTATAGTCTGAAATATAAAACATTGCTGGAAGAAATTGAAGATGACATAAAGAAATGGAAAAACATTCCATGCTCATGAATTAGAAGTACAAATATTGTTAAAATGTCTATACTACCCAAAGCAATCTACAGTTTTAATGCAATCACTATCAAAATACCAACATTTTTCACAGCGCTAGAACAAACAATCCTAAAATTTGTATGGATTCACAAAAGACCCCAAATAGCCAAAGCAATATTGAAAAATAAAAGCAAAGCTGGATGCATCACAATTCTGGACTTCAAGTTATATTACAAAGCTGTAGTGATAAAGACAGTATGTTACTGGCACAAAAACAGACACATTGATCAATGGAACAGAAGAGAAAACCCAGAAATGGACCCACAACTTTATGGTCAATTAATCTTCTAGAAAGGAGGCAAGAATGTGCAACGGGAAAAAGGCAGTCTCTTCAACAAATGGTGTTGGGAAAACTCAACATCTACATGCAAAAGAATGAATCTGGACCACTTTTTTTCACCATACACAAAAATAAACTTAAAATGTATTAAGGACCACATGTGAGAATTGAAACCATAAAAATCCTAGAAGAGAGCACAGGCAGTAATTTCTCTGACATTGGCCATGGCAACATCTTATAGATATGTCTCCTGAGGCAAGGGAAGCAAAAAAATAAATAATTAAACCATTGGGACTGCATTAAAATGAAAAGCTTTGGCATAGCAAAGGATACAATCAAAAAAATAAAAGACATCCTACTGAATGGGAGAAGGTATTTACAAATGACATATCTGATAAAGGGTTAGTACCCAAAATGTATAAAGAACTTATACAACTCAACACCGAAAAACAAATAATCCAATTACAAAATGGGCAAAAGACATGAATAGACATTCTCCAAAGTAGACATCCAGAATTGTCTACAATAGCCAAATTATAGAAACAATCTAAGTGTCTACCAACTGATGAATGATAAAAAGATATATATATATATATAAAATGGGATATTACTCAGCCATAAAAAAGAATAAAATCAGGGCACCTGGGTGTCTCAGTTGGTTAAGCGTCTGACTCTTGATCTCAGCTCATGTCCTGATCTCAGGGTCATGAGTACAAGCCCCATGTTGGGCTCCAAGCTGGGTGTTTAGCCTACTTAACAACAACAACAAAAAAGAAATCTTGCCATTTGCAAAGACGTGGATGGGGCTAGAGGGTATTATGCTAAGTGAAATAAGTCAGAGAAAGACAAATACCATATAATTTCATTCATATTTAGAATTTAAGAAACAAAATAAACAAACATGGGGATGGGAGCAGGGGGAAGGAAAGAAGAGTCAAACAAAGAAACACACTCTTACTTATAAAGAACAAACTGATGGTTACCAGAGAGGAGGTGGGTGGGGTAATGGGGGAAATAGGGAGGTTTTAATGGGGAGATGGGGATTGAAGAGTACACTTATCATGTGAGCAGTGAGTAATGTATAGAATTGGTGAATCACTGTATTGTACATCTCAATCTAATAAAACACTACATGATAACATGCTGGAATTGAAATTAAAAACAGTAAAACACACATACAGAGGAAATAACAAAGAAAGACTGACAAAATCTGGCAGACAATGCAGAAACAATGCTTATTGGAAAAACAGAATAAACTTGCTTTATTTTTTTGTTTGTTTTGTTTTTGTTTCAAGTTTTTATTTAAATTCTACTTAGTTAACATATAGTGTAATATTGGCTTCACGAGTAGAATTTAATGATTCATCACTTACATACAACACCCAGTGCTCAACACAACAAGTACCCTCAATACCCACCACCCATTTAGTCTATCCCCCTGCCCACTTCCCCTCCAGCAACCCTCAGTTTGTTCTCTCTAGTTACTAGTCTCCTATGGTTTGCCGGCTTTTAAAGAGCCTGGAAAACAACTGTAAGATAATAAACAGAAAGGCAACAATTTTATTTCTCAATCTCCAAATATTTCACTATTGTTTCATTGGAGTTGATAATTCATTCAAAATGACTGTCTTCTTCTGCTTTTGCCCTTATTTTGTAAGGTTGAAAAATGTATATAGACCACCTTGGGAGGATTGATGTTGAAGACTGGAAGATCACATTCCCCCTGCACGTTGCTTCAATCTGGCATTCACATGCTAATGAGTAAACAGAACAAAGTAGGAACATATGAGGTCTCAAAGAAAAAAGCAAGAAAAATTACAAATATAACAGTTTCCCAGGTAATTCAGACAAAAGAGAAGGAAAGAGAAGGGGATGGATGTTGAGGACGGGAATAAAGATGAACTGACCAGCTGGGTTGGAAAGACTTGTGGTGGTGAGAAGTGATGTGGGACAGAGGCATGTTTTAATCAGTATTAGGTGAGTAGGTACTCACTTCCATCTTCCTTCATTTTGCCTATGTATTCACAGATTGGTAACTGAAAATGTGAGACAGATGTTCTTTTCTGGAGCATCATTTAAAATCACAGTTCATTCATTACATGGAATGATTATAGAACACTCTAAAAGGCTAAGATTGCATATCCTCATCAAATTAAAAGTCCCAACTCCCTCTAAAGGGCATCAAGCACTGTTTTTATGGGAACCATGCTGAAGCTTGGGGTGGGACCCCACTGTGAGGATGTGGTTAGTTTAAGACTCCAGGAATTCACTGTGATCATGTGCCCCAAGGTATCTGGATGTTAATATTACCTGGAAAGCTCTCAAACTTGCTATTTTAAACTCCCAATCATTTTCTGCCTTCCAAGTTGAAGACCTAGAACTTATTTCTGTCCACAAGGAATTGCTCCCAAGAGTCTTTTACTTACATAGTTATATGGTAATAGGAATAAATGTCCTTCATCTTTCTCTAGGGTCTAGATTCCAAGGCATGGAGATGCCAAGGGGTGAGGGTGAACCGGCCCCTGCTCTGAGAAACCTGAGACCAAATCACTTAACCAACTTGGGGCTCATGTTTATGCCAGTGAACCGAAAGTTTTACTGTGTTTCTAGAGAAGAGCTGAGGGAAGCAACATCAGTGTTCCTTTCCAGGACCACAACATGAGTGTGAACAGTGGTTCTGAGGTCAGCTGAGGCTGGTGGAGCAGTGACCTTCATAAGGGCCACTGCTGGTGAAGCAGGACAGCGAGGCTCTAGTCTCATGGAGTCAAAGACTGAATCTCACAGACAAAGGAGAGTGAGCAAAGCCATAGAGCTTTATTAAGCAAGGATACAGAAAAGGCTCTCAAGAGTGAGAGGGGTCCCGACCAGTTGCTAGTGAGGGCTTTTCATCCCTGCCCTTTTATTAGGACTTTACCAGGAAACTTGTCAGTGGTTAGGTCAGTGGCCTGGAACTAGATATGATGTGTATACATTATGTGAGAGTCTTTGTTTCTTGTGACATCTGTGATCTATAGATATGTTTTGCTAGGTCTGGTTAATCTTTATAGTTAACTTCTCCTTTGAGGCCTGATCATTTTTTGTGGTTATTTTCTATTTTCTGTGGTTATCTTCAGAGCCTAATTGGGGGCCCTATTCTTTCCCTAACTAGAGTCCCATCCTTTCCCTGTTCACTGGAGAAGCAGCAACAAAACCGTGGTACCAAATGGCTTAAGTGGGAGAAGCTGAATTCCTGCTCTGGGGCACACCTGCATGTGTGTATTTGACAGATTCTCTCAGTGGTACCTGCAGGGAGGGGCCTGGTAAAGATTGGACTTGGGGCAGTCAAGGAGGTTAGAAGCTTGTGCTATAGTAATTTGCAAATGAAGGAAGAACTGTGACTTTGATTTATTCATAGGCTGGTGAGACTTGGGATATATAGTCCAATATCTATATAAGCTCCTTGAGGACAGAGGTCTCTGTGCCTTAGTTTCTCTATCTACAAATATGGGTAAAAGTTGGGTTTGAGGATTGAATCTATGTATAATTTATATAAATATAAATGTTTATATTTACATCATATTTTATATCTACATCATACATAAATGCATATTATATTTATATATTATTGTTTTATTATATATTTATTGTGCATTATGTATTATATATTATATATTTATAAATTATTGAGTAACTGGCCATAGTAAGACCCAAGAAATAAGAAGTAGGGTATAATTTTGTACCCCCCAGGGATAGCAGGAAAAAAGGGAAGGAGAAATAAGAAAGCGAGGAAGAAAGGGGAGGGACGGAGGGACTGAAGAAGAAAGAACTAAGGAATGAACAAGGACAAATATTCCCCTGATGTGCCTAGAGAATAATGGACAATTCCTAAATATGCAGGGAAATGTTCTTAGCAAAATAGTACAGAAAGCACACATTTAAATAAAACAAATCCACATTACACAGATAAATCCACCCCCTATATTGGCTGTTGACACTTCATTTAATATTTTAGCTGGATTCTTATATCCACAAATATGACATGCCTGACAGAAGCTATGCAACAGGAGTAGCCCCAGAATATCCCAGGGCAGAGCGACCACCCTGGGCCTCCACACTGGCAGGCTTGTGTTTCTAGCATCCGGAATGGCCCTGGGAGGCAGCTAGTGGGAGGGAAGATGGTAGCTGTGCAAGTGCTATCAGAACAAAGGCTCCTGTGAACTGTGTAAGACTGATGAAGACTGATGAAGCACACACCTGTGCCCCTGAAACAAATAATACATTATATGTTAATAAAGAAAAGGCTCATATAAATAGCAAGGCAAAAAACAGACGATCTCTTTTCCTGTCCACTGACATTCTGCAGATTGCTCTTTGGAAAGGTGACACCCTAATTCTACTTATACAGCAATCCTGAGAAAGGCTATTGTGGCGTAGAATCTGCCATGGCCCTATTTTCCTCCTCAATCTCATGTCATACATTCAATTAAAATGCTGGCTTCCAATATCTCTCTCCTCACTATACTACCCTGGCCCTACTCCTCCCCCCAAAAACCCAGATTATATAAATCCTATTAAACTAGAAACACATGTATTTCCCTTTTGTCATAATATATATAAAACCATGCCACATACGAGCAAGCACCGAACCAATCCAGTTCTCTACACGTTTAGTCAAAAGTGGATATGGATTGAGGGCTCCCAGTGGAAAGTCCTCTTTGTGTTCATGCTGAATGGGAGATTCATTTGTATGCCTTTGTCATTCTGGAAGACACTTAGTGCTTATCCAAGTAGAGCCAAAATAGGAAAAAGAGAAAAAAATTAGAGAAAGACTGGCATTGTAAGGTTGCTCCTGCATAGGACTGTGCTTGTCACAGAGCACACACTCATCCAGTGTGGGCTGAACTGCCCAGTTGACCCTGGGTGTAGTCTTGACCCTGCTCTTCACTAACTGATTCAACACAGACAAGAACCACAACCTCAGTTGCACACGTGTACTCTCTCTCAAACAAACAAACAAACAAAACTTATGTGTGAACCCCAAGAGGATAAACAAATGCAAGAGTAACTGTGTATGTGTAGGCATGTTGCAGTGAAAGGGAGCAGAGCCTCATTCACTGGTCCCCTCCTCCATCTCCTTGATGGTCACTGAACCACCACAGAGTTTGAGGATAATTGTGATCTCTCAGCTATTGCTCCAAGAAGTCTCTAATATTTTACATGTATATGCACCTACTTTGGTGATGCAATTATCATGTTGCAATACAGCCAACTATAGAGCAATCCAAACTATGTTCTTCTTGGCCCTGGGGTTCTATAGGGTGCCTCAGGACGACTCTCTGGGGCAAGCAAACTCAAAAAGGAAGCCAGCCATGGGAGTTCTGTAAATTTCCCATCCCATCCCCCACCATTTCACCCACTGTATCTGTGTTTTTACCTATTTTATCTATTTCAGGGCCACATAAAATTTCTTTTGAGAAAAAGGTTCTATTGCCTTAAAAGTTCAAAATCCACTCTTTTGGCACAGTGGTTCTTGAGCACTTTCTCACCTTAAAGCACAAGAAAGATGGCATTGACATGCATCTCACAGGCCGATGGGAATGCCAAGAGTTGTGGGCAGCATCTCCACCCCTTTTCCTCCCACTCAAGAACAGGAAGGTTTGTGAGAGGTCACAGCAGTGGTAGTGTAGGGATTGTCTTGAATATATGTATTTGTTCCTCTTCTGTGGCTAACATGATTGCTGTCCCTACCATGGTAAACAAGAAACAAATAGGATACATTAGTAATAACTTAAATAGATACCTCTTTCTTTACATAATAATTCTATCCAGAAGCAGCAACTTTACCAAGCATAAAAAATGAAGTTTTAGGGGCGCCTGGGTGGCTCAGTTGGTTAAGCAACCAACTCTTGATTTCAGCTCAGGGTCCTGAGATAGAGCCCAGCAGTGGGCTCAGCGGGGAATCTGCTTGAGATTCTCCCTCTCCTTCTGCCCCTTCCCCAGCTCTCTAAATTACATACATACATACATAATACATACATACATAAAATCTTTAAAAAAGAGTTAAAAATGACAAAATTTGTAAAAAAATGAAGTTTTGTAGTTAAAAAGAACTAAAATACATCACCACATAACTAAGGAATATTTGCTTTCTAGCTACTTCATGATCTGTAATTCATCTTCAAGACTACATTGGCAGGTCAGCAGACCTAAGGGGTTTGATCTAAAGTGGGTTTTTTTTTTTTCAATTCTCTCTAAATGATAGAGTTTAAAAGAGATGAGAATCACCAATACTTAGAGGAAGGTGAGGGGACAATGTGCAGGATTTAAAGAGATGACCTGATGTGTCTTTGTTTTTAAAGCTTGATATGTTTAAAGTGTGTCTGTGGGTATACATACATATATAAAATATTAACTGATGCTTTAATTATTTCCTACAAACAGTAATAATTGAGATTTTTTTCAAATAAAATTGCTCATATAATCACAGTCTCCATGATCAATAATCAAATGTATAAATGAGCAAAATCAACCATTACTAAATTTGAGGCAATGAAGCCTTTCCTTTTCCTCCCTAGGGTAGGTGGTGTACCTCAACACCTGAAACCCAGAGAGTGTGCCTGTTGACTATGAGAAGCTACACATCTTGGAGACAGAGGTGAATATCTGTATTTGGGGTACGTCCCTGACCCACCTGGAGTGTAAGGCGAGACCTAGTGGGCTCCCTGAATTCTCCTTCATAACTTAAACATGGAAAGGTCCATCAGATGTGTCTATAAGGTAGCTTGGGTTATGATTGAGGTATTTTATTTCAAGTTCCTTCTCAAAATTTCAAACCCTTGTATAGTACCAATTCTGGGGAAAACATTATCCATATACCCTCCCCCCCAAAAAAGAAAAGAGAACTTGGCCTGAGTTTTAAAATTTTTTTTTATTTGAGTGTAATTGACACACAATACTACATTAGTTCCAGGTGTAGTGATTCAACTTCTCTATACTTTGTTTTGTTTTAAGATTTTATTTATTTATTTATTTGAGAGAGAGAGAAACAGTGTGAGAGGGAAGAGGGTCAGAGGGAGAAGCAGGCTCTCCACCGAGCCGGGAGCCCGATGCAGGACTCGATCCCAGGACTCCAGGATCATGACCTGAGCCAAAGGCAGTTGCTTAACCAACTGAGCCACCCAGGAACCCTTAACTTTTCTATACTTTTTGCTGTGCTCACCACAAATGTAGCTACCATCTGTCATCATTCATCACTATTCCAGAATCATTGACTATATTCCCTACGCTGTGACTTTCATTCCTGTGACTTATTCACTCCATAACTGGAAGCCTATATCTCCCACTCCTTTTCACCCATTTTGCCCACCTTCCCACCCCCTTTCCCTTTGGCAAGCATCAGTTTGTTCTCTATATTTATAATGACCTCACCTTTTTTGAGGTAGGGATATCATAATCTCGTGGAAATCTAATTTAAAATCAACTCATCACGAATGTATTAGAAATCAAATCATTTATTTTTAGATCAAATATGGTTCTCTGATACTGAAATATATATACTTATTTTAATAACATACATACTATGCCCCCTTCCTTGCCCCCTCCAAAACAATTTTTTCCAGAAGATTAAGAAATTCAAAGAAGGGTGCCTGGGTGGCTCAGTTGGTTAAGCAACTGCCTTCGGCTCAGGTCATGACCCTGGAGTCCCAGGATTGAGTCCTGCATCGGGCTCCCTGCTCAGCAGGGAGTCTGCTTCTCCCTCTGACCCTCCCCTCTCTCATGTGCTCTCTCTCTCTCATTCTCTCTCTCTCTCTCTCTCAAATAAATAAAATCTTAAAAAAAAAAAAGAAATTCAAAGAAATAAAAATATCTCCTAAAGTGGGAAATCAGTATGATTAATTTTGTTGCTATGTACCAAACTTTCCATGTAAAATTAGAGAAGTTACACTAGCTATACTTAAATTTTATTAATTTCATTATTAAATTTACATAAGTACATAAAGATAATTTAATGCATGTGATTTCTTTTTTTTTTTTAAAGATTTTATTTATTTATTTGAGACAGAGAGAATGAGAGAGAGAGAGCACATGAGAGGGGGGAGGGTCAGAGGGAGAAGCAGGCTCCCTGCCGAGCAGGGAGCCCGATGCGGGACTCAATCCAGGGACTCCAGGATCATGACCTGAGCCGAAAGCAGTCGCTTAACCAACTGAGCCACCCAGGCACCCTTGCATGTGATTTCTTAAAACTAAAAAGGTGCTTTTAGAATAAAATAGAAACTGATTTAAAGGAACCATGGAGATCTTTTATATTTTTTTAAAAACCACTTTACTGAGGGGGCGCCTGAATGGTGCAGTTGGTCAAGTGTCCAACTCTTGGTTTTGGCTCCAGTTGTGAACTCAGGGTCCTGAGTTGGTGCCCTGTGTTGGTGTCTGAGCTCAGTGTGAAGTCAGCTTGAGATTCTCTCTCCTTCTCCCTCTGCCCCTCACACTTGTGCTCTGTCTTACTCTCTCTCAAAAATAAATAAATAAACTTTTTTTTAAAAATCAGTTTTTTTAAAGATTGTATTTATTTATTTGAGAGAGAGAGAGTGCACAGAGGGGGAGGGAGAAGTAGGCTCCCTGATGAGCAGGGAGCCTGATGTGGGGCTCGATCCCAGGACCCTGAGATCATGACCTGAGCTGAAGGCAGATGCTTAACCAACTGAACCACCCAGGTGCCCCATAAAAAACCACTTTACTGAGATGATTGACACGCAAAAAGCCATATATATTTAATGTATATAACTTCATTAGTTAGGCAGTAAGTGTACATCTGAGAAACCATTGTAACCAAATCCAAGTTCTTCTGCTTGATGCACAAAGACAATCACTGAGACATCTAGTATGCAGCAAGCAAAAGGTTTGAGAGGTGGCCAAACGAGGAGACAGGAGGGCAAGCCTCAAATCCGCCTCTCTGAGGGAGAAGAGTAAGGGATATTTGAGGACAAGTGAAAAAGGTCTGGGCAAAAAGTTGCAGTTGTGCTTCTTAGTCTGCAGCTGCACTTAGTGGTCCCATGAACCCCTTGGTTACTAGTTTCACCATCACAACCACCTCTGCCATAAATATATCACCTTTAAAAAGTTTCTTAGTGCCTTGTTTATTTATTTATTATGCTAAAACACTCAACATAAGATCTACCCTCTCAGCAAAATTTTAGTATACAATATAGCATTGTTAACTATAGGTACTATGCTATACAACAGATCTCTAGGTCTTATTGATCTTTTATAACTGGAACTTTGTACCTTTTGACCAATACTTCCCCATTTTCCCCACCTCCAAGCCCCTGACATGTACCACTCTATGCTCTGCTTCTAGGAGTTTGACTATTTTAGATTTCTCACGTAAGTGGAGTCATTTATATTCCCACACACAAACCTACATCTTCTACAATGCCCATCTCTTGAGCAGATCAAGTTCAAATTCACTAAAATTACAGTACAGAAATAATTAGTGACTAAAATCTGTCAGCTAATTGACATTAACAGAGAATAGATTTTTGTAACCAATATTTAGTTTAGAGATGTTTCAGCTTCAAAGGTGTGAGGGAAAACACTGCAACAGTCTTTATACAGATCTAACTATCTTGTTTGAGCATTGTGAGTAGATTAATAGGGCCTGAGATCCAGGGACTTGGTGAAAAGAAAGCACAGGAAAATGTATGGAATCTGAAGACCAGCTAAGTCCATCAGCTGGGACCCAAGGAGAAAGAGCCAACTGGCAAAGCTTTCTCATGGAGTGTGGAGAGGGAACCCAGGGGCAGAGATTTTTGACAGGCAGCTTTCAAGTCCCTTAATTCTTATTAACCACCATAATCTAGTATTTGTCTCTCTTAACACTGCCTTAGAATATGAAAGAAGGGGTTCTGTCTTCATTTGGGGGCTATAAAGAAGAGGAACAAGGATTGACGTGGAATATGATGACCAGATGGTTGGTGACAATCAAGAACTGAGAGGGTAGTTAAATAAAAAGTGACAAATGACAACAGGACAGGCACGACTCAAGGGAACTCTCAGAATTACCCAGAAGGGAAATGAGTTTCTTGTGGGCAAGCAAATGGGAATTTGTGTAATTTTTATTTGGATATTAATGGAAAGAACAATCGCAGAAGGCTGGAAAAGATAAGGCACTCCAGTTACACTGGGATTATGTAGAACATTCTACTCACAATTATGAGACTCCTTTTCAATGAATCTGAAGTTACATTATGACTAGTGTAACTTTCTAAAAGCCTGACATATGGCAACAACTTGTTCAAACCATTCTACCTTCTTTCCCTAAAGAACTAAATATCAGGGAAACTAAATATCTGGGCTTGGAATCCTTACTATATCTGTTTTGTAACTGTCTAAATCCCCATGGAATGGGAAAGGAGCTCAGAAAGAGAAGAGAACTAACATTTTATTTAGGACCTACTAAGTCCCAAGGATTTATAAATATTGTCTTCATTTAATCCAGAGCAACCTTCTGAATGAGGCACAATAAATCGTGTTTTATACATCAAGAAATTAGGGCTTGTTGAATCATTTGCCCAAGGTTACAGTGTTTCTCGTGCTTGAGTAAAAAGAATAGATCCCTTTATAAGAATCACCAAGAATATGTCAAGCTCTGGGTTTAAAACATATTGATCTAAGATACAAGTTATGAAAGCATCTTTTAGTTATAAATCACCAATGCAAAAAGAAAACTCTTATTTATGTAAGGGTAAACAATAATTTTAAATCTCATCATTGAACTAAACACACACACATACACACACACCTCAAAATATAGGGAACTGAGAATAACGTCCTCAGACCCCTAGGTGTCCACAGACTCCTGAGAAACATTACGTTTTTACCATACTCATGATTTCAGGCATCAACAAAAGGGCTGAACAGTGCTCTATACCATCAAAAGTAGAACTTCAGATGGTTGAAACTCATTTTTAAGCTTACTGTCTGCAACCACAGATGAAAATCCATATTCCTGATCTCTAACTTGTATACGAGCTTCCACAATATATAGTTGTGCCTTTGCAAAGCTTTGTCAAAATAGGTCAGCCTCAGCAGATCAAAGTTAAGACACCCTTACACTGTTACGCTTACAGGCCATTATTTTTGGATCTGGTTTCCCCCAGGGTGCATCCTGCTCCCCTGAGCATGTTCAACTGGTTTGAACAGTCTTGAGACATGCTGGCAAGTTGATCTGTCCCTCCCCCTCACAGTCCTACCTTGCTCTAGGCTTAGTTTAAACAAACTGGTTACAACTGGCTCTCTATATATCTTACCCTTCAAGAGCAATTTCATATACAAATTCCAGGTTTCAACTCACATGATACAAACTTAAATCTAAAAATAAACAGGTCCTTTCTAGCAGGAATTCCCTTCATCTCAGAAACTGCACCAACCACTTCAACAAAGATGTGATTTGGCAGTCTTCCAGGACTCCAATATGATCCCTCTTTGCACTGCTAGGGATAGATATCACAGGTAAAAGCAAAAGATCTCCAAGTACAGATGGAAAATACATTGTGTAAATCACGCACCAGGTCACGATCAATGCATTCTTCTAAGACTTTATCTTGAATTTCTTTTGTAGACATTCATTAATAATTGTTTTAAGATCTATGATACCTAGAGGTTAAACCCCACTAAACATCACAAAATGAGAATTATTTCTGATTGGGAACCCAGCCCCTTTCCCAATCGGGATTTCATTTGCTCTCCTTTTAGACAATATAATTAATTCAAGTGAACTATGGAAAACTCAGTGAATTAACCTAGGAAATTAACATTTTTAATGAGCACTTACTGCTTGTCAGGGACTATACTGGATGCTTTACCTACTTATCTCACTGAATCCTCAGTAATCCCATGAGGTAGTTATTACTATGTAATCCTAAAAGCTACATTTTCACCTAGACAACCAAATACCCCAGGGCAGTGGGACCTCTAGCATCTCTGTTAGAGGGCCTCAGGAGCCACAATATTGGGAAATTATGGACTTGTCTTAAACTATACACAGGAAGCACACTGTTCTTAGGCTGGATATTTAGTTGTGGCAGCTTGGCTAAAAGTGATGTGGAAGGACTCAGTAACCTGAGTCCTCCAGACTGACTTCCTGGTAGTATTGCTGCCCTGTGACGACACTGGAGATCAGCACTCTGGGAGAAAGGATTCACCGTGGATCTTAGATAACTTCAAGAATGAGTATATGATAAAAAGGCATGTGATAAAAAAAAAAAAAAAAAGATGTAGGGGAAAGTCTAAATTGCATTTTCCCAAAGGAAAGAGCTAGTCATGACACAAGAGATGTGAGATTTTTCTAGCAAAATGGGAACCGTGGTTCATAGCCCCTAAGAGTGTGTTTTCAATTGCTTTCTCTGCATTACTGAAGGACTGACTTTCTGATTTAGGAGGTCTTTTCCACCCAAAATGTCTAAACATACCAGTTCAAATACATGGTGTAAGCAAAAAACAAAATCCAGACTGTACATATTTTTTCTCCCACTAGTAAGAGCTGAGCCAGCTGGTCTCCTGTGCCTGCTTTGGCAGGGAAACTAGAAGCAAGCAAGTATCTGGTAGAGAAGGAGCGGTGTCAAGGTTCACACATGCCTGCATATGCTATCGTTGGCTTTCAAGTCACATTGATTCGCATGTTAATACTGGAAACTTCACTAAATGATTACTACTGAAAAAAAGAGTTGGGTTATACACACTTCTTTGACCTCTTGCTAGGGAAAAAATGAATATTAAATCAGTCCTATATGCCATTTCATCTCTCGTAAACCCTGGCAGAGCAATTTACAAAAAAAAAAAAAAAAAAGTATAGCTATATTTCTTTCTTCCCTCGTTTTTTTTCCTTCCCTCCTTCCTTTCTTTCTTCCTAAATAAACAGAGGCCTAAACAATAAATTTGTCTTCCAAATAAATCTGTTTGTACTGTTTAGTTAAGATGAAACTAACAAAATGTCTTTTCCCTTAATACTAACCTCCAGTCAGGGACTGAGTTGTTTTCAGTTGGGGTGTGTTTGTTTTTAACTGGTGTGAGTCTGCAGTCCTTTAGGACTGAAACTGATATGAGACACGTCACTGGAGGTACTAGATAGTGGGAGTCCCAGGCTTGGGGAAGGTTGAAGCTTGCGAGGCCATATCTCCTCTTTGCTTTCTACCAGCCAGAGCTTCTCTTCCTGTAATTCTTTTCTAATGTGCTTTTTTGCCCTTTTGCAAGTGTTGATCAAAAATGTCAAGATTGCTGGCTATCTCAATCCCAAAATATCCATGACCTTGAACAGAATATACATGATTTCTTTTTAAAAGGGAAATGGCAGAATTGATGGCAAACTTCTTTATACAATTTTTTCTTCCCAGGGAATGATAGCTATCTTGAAAGAACCCAGCAAAAATGTTCTACTTTATCGTGGAATCCAAATTCTAATTTTAATAAGATTCAGTTAAATCAACCAGCTGACAGATATCAAGTTCACTGCTTCTAGGTTGAGTTACAAATTAGATTCCTACCCTCCCTTCCCTCTCCTCTGTCTCCTCACATATGAGCCAACTGTAAAATAAGAAACTTAAAATGCTTATCTCTTCAAGCAAACTCTCAAGGATAGTTGAACCTTCACCAGAAAAGACAGGCAAATCTGATGTGAGAAAGATGAGGTTGCTGCCCACTTAGAAATACGTAAGGTATCACACCAGGAGCTGGTCCTGGAAAAGATTTTGAAGTGTGTGCATTTGTGCAAATTTCCCTATTGCTTCTGGTCTACACTTTCTAACCCACTTGAGAGCAGCCCCTCCCCCCCTGCTCAGCTGCCGCACCAGTTTCCTCCACCCCCACCACTCAGCCTTCTCCAAAGCTACTCTTAAGTAGCGACCACAGAAAGTTTGCTGTCTTTGCCACAGTTGGGTCAGCCCAAGTAAATTCGTTAATCTCATGAATGTATGCTGAAGATGGGTGCAACAAAAGACCTTTCCTTTGTTAAATGAGCTTTAGGCCTCCTTGATGGGGGTTGGGACATAGTGGAGGAACGGGCAGAGAATTACCTCTAGTACTCTCAAGGCTGACTTCTATGATTAGTTTTAGTTCCAGGCCCAGCAATGGCAATGAGTCTGTATAAACATCCCACACAATCTGCAGTTGAGAAAATTTTGTGTTTTGTGACACTTGTACTTTGCAAGTTCCACTTCCCTAGCAGAGTACAAACACCTACTAAATTGTCTTTCCTTGAAAATAATAATAGTAAATCATTTTGCCAAAATGTTTTCACAGCTGTCAACCTCACAACAACCTGTGAGGTGGATGGAGATGACCTTGTTTCCCAATTCTACAGATTGTGAAATCAATGCCCAGAGAAGTTGAGGACGATGTTAAGGGTCAAAGATCCCAAGCAATCTCAGAAGTCTTTCCTTTGCACCAGTGGTTTCAAATGGTGCATGGTTCAATGACATCAAAATCAGATTCTTGGATCCCACCTCTAAGAGGTCTGGCATAGGCCTGGGAATCTGTATGTTTGTAAAGGGTTCACTAGTGATGCTGGTGCTCAGACAGGTTCACCCTAATCAGGTAATAATAACTAGGCAGGTAAGTAGAGGAAATGCTGACATAGCATGGTGTCTCCTGTGATCATCCCTTCAATCAGTGATATGTTCAATTGGATGGGGTCCAGAATAGAACCCAGACCTATAGGGTGTTGAATAGAGATATAAAGAAAGCAGAGAATCCAGATCTGGGGAAGGAGCAGAAAACCGAAGATTAATTCCAAATTTGTAGTCTAGAGTTTTCTCTGTGACAACATGAATCCAGTACACCAAAGGGAGGAGTCCAGAGTTGCTGCTGACCCTGTGGATCCCTTACACAGAGCTAGTGTAGAAAAGCTGGGAAAGCCATTCCTTCCAGAAACCCAGAGAGGCACCCTGGAGGACTGAAAGCTCTCCTTTGGTCCACCCTGTGGAGCCACTTAAAATCTGGAAAGCAGAGAACGTTGTCTTCATGCCAATGTTTCAACAAACATAAAATTTCAAACCAGCTATTGGATTGTGTTAGATGTGAAACGCAAAGGTGACGCTGAGAATAAAAGGCACTTGGCAGCAAGGAATCACCTGCAAGGTGGCTTTTCCCATCAATTTACAGGGTGTCTTTAGTTCCAAGGAGAAATTTGATTAAGAACAAGGGATGTGAGGGGCGCCTGGGTGGCTCAGTCAGTTGGGTGTCTGCCATGATCCCAGGTTCCGGGGATCGAGCCCAGTGTCAGGCTCTCTGCTCAGTGGGGAGTCTGCTTCTCCCTCTCCCTCTACCTGCCATTCCCCCTGCCTGTTCTCTTTCTGTCAAATGAATAAATAAAAATCTAAAAAAAAGAACAAGGAATGTGGCACCAGACAGCCAGGGTTCAAATCCTGGTACCATGACTTACTAGTGTGTAAACTAGACCAAGTTACTTTACCTCTCTATCCCTGTTTCTCCATGTCATGAGGATTAAATAGGCTAATCTAGAGCAGTGGCAGGCACTTAGTAAATGCTATTTATTAGCTATTACAATTACTATCTTTAGTTCTGAAAGGCAATAAAATAACAATAGAATATTTGGTGTTTCCATTTTAATGAGATGCATATAATCACCAAATCTGTCAGTTAGTGTTCTCTGGTAGCAAACACTAGAAATCTACTCTGGCTAACAAAAGCCAAAAAAGGAATTGATTGGAAGAATAGAAAGAAAAGCTGAAGAACCAGATCTCAGTAAGGGCAGGATCCAGGCAGCTATGGAGAATTAAGTGTCAGGAACCAGTCGACAGTCTCTTCAGGGCCCTGTCCTTGGGATAAATGAGCCAGTCATTATATCAGATGGTGTGTTACTCACTTAAGGTTCAAATTCTATAGCATAAGTTGGCTTGGTTGGGGGTCATGTGCCCATCCCCTGCCCAGGAAATAATGAGACATTCTAATTGAAACTCCCACTACTACTCCAAGGGTAAGTGAGTAAAATCAAGGTACTGTTACAAGACGGAGAAATTCATGCTAGGCAGAAAAAGAGGACAGATGTCCACCATCTAACCATCTGGTTATATTCAAAATGGTCTTTTATACAACAGTTGGTTGGAATCTATTTACATTTTGCCACAGATATCAAGATATGTGTGATAAAGTCCTCTGAGTAGCCCCAAAAGGATGCCAGTTTAACTCACAATGTGCCAGAAACATTAACAATATTTATTCTCTAGCCCAAGCTCCTCAAGGATTCTTAAACTTGACCTTAAATCTAAGACCTTCCCTTTCAACCCAGTGTAAGTATTGAGGAAAACAGGTTTAGGAGCATACAGACCACATAAAGTTCCCAGAGGGTGGCCATATTAATTCTATATTAATATAGTAAACAAATAATGCCTCTCCCCCCAAAATAGGAGGGGGTGAGCAAGGCTGAATTCTGTGCCTTGCTGGAAAAAGCAACAGAAGCTTCCAAAAAATATATGAAGTTTTCAAAAAGTTAAAACTTGACTCATACAAATAAGAACTGAATATATATCAAAGGTTTTATTCAACTTATTAATGAATGAAAAAAAAGAACAGGAAAATGGTAGAATTGGTATACAGAGATTTTGAGGAACTGGGTATTTATAAACATTTTGAGGAAGAATGTTAGGATATGATTCCTAGGTTAGATATTAAACTGGTGAATGTCTTACAGGAAAATGAAACCATAACCATCATAACCTCTGGGCTACCTTTTATACCACAGAAACATTTGCATCTTGACTGGAAACAAATCCCTAAATTAACATGTAACTTCCCAAGTCTGAGCCGTTAATCAATAGTAAATACTTTGAGTCTCAAATACAGGTTCATTTCCCGTTGTTTGAGGTATCTCTGATGGTGGGTTAGGGCTTGTTAAGCACTGCCCTGTATGAGGAGGAGGAGACATTTATTTCCAAGCTCTGGATAATTTTTCTTAACCAGGGGATGTCAACAGGGAGCAAGGACTCAGCGGAAGAAGCAAAAATGGCAAGGGGAGGCCTCTGTGAGGATCTCACAGGTTGAAGAGGTCTGTGTCCAGTGGCAGGGGACAAAAGGGGAAGTCTTCCTTTATACAAGGAGTTCCTATATCAGGTTTCTTTAAAGAAGAACCATAATGAACATTTGTAATGGTGACAAGTCACAGTACGTGCTTCACGAATAAAGAAAACACCAAAAGGCCTGTGTGGATTACAGATTAGAATAACTGCATTTATTAAGATGTTTTGGTTGGTTAAATATCCTTGTTGTGTGTCCCATGCCACACAAAGTTTACTGTCTATTAATTTAATATTTAGGCTTCTGTTCCTTTCTGGAAATAGAAAGCATTTTTTTTTTTTTTAAAGATTATTTATTTATTTATTTGAGAGCGAGAATGAGAGAGAGAGAGAGCATGAGAGGGGGAGGGTCAGAGGGAGAAGCAGACTCCCCGCCGAGCAGGGAGCCCGATGCGGGACTCGATCCGGGGACTCCAGGATCATGACCTGAGCCGAAGGCAGTCGCTTAACCAACTGAGCCACCCAGGCGCCCCAGAAAGCATTTTTCTTTCTCAGCTCTTTCGTTTTTGAAATTCCTAAAAATCAATTTTCTGTCTCTTAAGTCTTATAATTCAAGGACAAAGCAGCAGAATTCCAACAATATCTGTTTTAAAACTACCATTATGACTTCATTATCCTCAAACAAAAGTGTCTTCATTTTTAGGAAGTCACATTGGGAAGGACATAAAAATGGACTGGATTTTTATTTTCTAGGATTATTTTCTTCTCCTATTATTTGACACAGGGAATGGATTAGATAACCTCTATAATCCCTTGATATTATCATAGTCCCAAGATTCTACAATAACTAGATTTTCCAAATGCTCATATAACATATTTCAGTGACGGGTCATTAAAAGTTACACATAATGGCAGATTTCAGCAATTCATCTTTTAAATGTCCTGTTATCAATGCATTTTAAAATATAAAATATATGTTAGTACACTTACTACACCCTGCCCTCTAAATTAAGGGCAACTTTAAGAGCTGGGATCCTGTCATCTTGTCCAAATAAAAGTCTAATAAGGTGCTTAGCACATAATAGCTGCTCAATAAACATTTCTTTGATTGAATTAGATGAGTATTGTTAAATACCAAGTGATAGAGATTTTGACTGGAAAAATTGGTAAAATTATTGTGTTGGTCTCCCCAAAACTGAAAAACACTCTATGAGAATCTTGTCCCATTTGTGAATAGTTTTTTAGAATATGAAAAAGAAAAGAAAGAAAACAGAATCCTTTGCTGTGAATTTCTGCATCACAGGTAAAGCAACGCCTCAAATGTCCCTGGCAGGATTAGAAGTCTATAGTATTCGTTAAGATGTTTCTTCTGCAACTTTCAGATTATCTAAGTTATTTTTTACTATGTTTACATCTCGTTTCTCTCTGGTCATTATCTGCAACTATCATAAAATGCTGAAGCTTTTTGTTGTTCTGTTTTTGTTGTTTTTGTTGTCAAAAAGTATCAATTAATTCCTAACCCTTTGGGTCACCGTTTTTGGAAAAAACTTTATGCTCCTCTTTTAAAGCTATCTTAAGTTCTGTTTCGATGTGTTTTCAAAAGTGCCTTTTGGGGGGTCCTTTCAAAATTAAAAGCAGATGGTGAGAAAGTTCTTTGTCAGACACCAAACTATAAAATTGCTGGCGGTCTAACTGCGGTTAGGGAAAATAACATTTCATGTTAAAAGCTGACTTCCAGGAAAATTATTCCATTCTGTTTGGAAAAGGACTGTCAGAATTTGTGCAGATGGGCACATGTGGTGAAATTGTAATCTATCTCTTTTCTTGTTTTTGCAAGGGGGGTATAGAGCAGGAAACTGGAGAAAATGTATTTTTGGATCTCTAGAAAAGTTCCTACTCCATTCATTCAATGAATGCTATTTCCATCTTCTAAGACACTGTTCCAAAACCTGGTGATACTTAGTGAACCAGATACACAAGTGCCCAGCCCTGAAGACTTTACAGCTTGTAGATGAGACAGACCAAAAATACAATTACAGATTATGATAAGTAACATGAAGGAGATAAAAAAAATGTTCATGATAGGTAGCAAGTGGGGAAGAGAGAACAACAAAAAACAGGCTTAAAAAAGAGAATTTACTGACCTGTTTGGGACCAAGTCTAAATTCCTCCAGGGTTTAGTCTAACAGCTCAGAGTCATTCCAGAACATTTTCTTCAGCCCACCTCCCATCTCTGCTTTCCTCACTGAAGAAGTCATCCATAGGCTCCACACTCCTCATCAACCCCCACCCCCCCCCCCACAGACAAATAAACAAATGCACTCCCATTCACCACCATAACTACTATCCAACAATCTAGGTAAAGAGAGAGGTCTCTTCCAAAAGCTCTCAATGAATGGAAAGGAGCTTTTCTTTCTTGGAAAACCTAATGAATGTCTTCTTACATCTCCTTAGCTCTAACTGGGTTAGAGGCCTATTCCTGAACCAATCACTGTGGCCAGGGCAATGGAATATGCTTATTGTCTCAAGCCAATTTGGACCTCACCTGGGGTCCATCCCACCTAATCCACAAACTTAAAAGTGGGATAAGAATGGGACTCTAGAAGAAAACTGGATCCCTCTTTTGCCAAAAGAAGGATGGATGGAGGTTGGGTGCAAAACAACACAATCCTCCGTAAGAGGGCGGCATTTAACCTGAAAGCTGAAGAAGTCAGACATGTGATAAGTCAGTGAGGCAGGGTTCCATGCACTGGGAATTGCAAGTGAAAAGGTCCAAGGCAGAAAAGAGCTTGGCATGTTCAAGGGACAGAGAAGTGTAGGTATTTCTAAAGTAGATCATTACTAAGCTCTGATGATGTAATCAATAACTCTTTTCTAACTTCCTAAGATAACTGAGGGGAAACATCATTTCCACGGTAACCTGTCTACCTTTGGTCTGCTTTTCCATATTCAGATATTTTCCCTACTGTAATAACTAGCTTTACATGAGCTATTTCACTAATATAAGACCATAATATGGCATAAAATGTCACACGTGGTATAATTAAATAATTCTATATAAATTTCATATTTGATAGTTATTCAGGTAAAATTAGGGAGTATGTCCAAGTGAGGAAATTTTCCTTGAGTTACTTGGTGAAGATTTGCTTGAATTATGGGGTTAGTAGCAGCAAATACAATTGCTCTTCTAAAATGTGTGGTAAACTGAGAATAAACAGTATGCCAAGTTTTACTTTCAATGCTGTATTATGAGTTAAGCTGAAATTGAGAATTTTCAATTATTGTTTAGTTGACTTCTGAAATTGCCTTATATAAGAATCTGGTGTAGCTCAATGGAAAGAGTTGGACTAATTTTGAAATCAGATGGGGCCTCCATTTCAGCTCAGCCACTTAGTTATTTGATTCTAAGCAAGTTAGTTAAGCTGTCAGAGCCACAGTTTGATCAGCATTTTACTACTAGTAAAATAGTATACCAATACCCACCCTCAGAAGTGTTTTGAGGATTAGTGACATAATGTACATGACAGTATCCAGTAAAATATGCTCAATAGAACATGCTCAGTAAATGTGACAGTTTCTTCTTCCTTTCTTTGGGAATCTTAACTTGAAATAATGGTCACCAAGTAAGGAAAAACTAAATTAAGTAAAATGCATTTCTTCTGGCACGAAGATAATAATTATTGGATAGTTTTAAGAACAACTTAGCTTTCAGGGTACATACTGATGAATTTCCCAAGTAACAACATACAAGTATTTATTTGACTCTAGCAATTTTTAGAATCAGTTGTACTAATGTAATTGTTGCTGGAATTTATTAAGGCCTTAATGACCCACACCTAAAGTAGATTTTAAATTCCTATTATCTGAACTATTGTCTGCAATGATGACAAAAAACCTGCAAATAAAAGAAAGGACAGTGGATAAAGGAAAAAATTATTAATTCTTGTACTTTTTGGAAGAAACTGAGTTTCTCAGAATTATTTTGCCACTTCAAAGATCTGATAGAGTTTATTAGGAGTGAAATGCTGGAAGGAAGGAAGGTTAAGGCTTTCAGTTAACTGTTGGAAATAATCACTTCTGGATCTTGGTTAAATAGTCCTCCTTCCCACTCCCCACCAACCCTCTTGAGAACCAGCCTTTGCTGGAAGCCTCTCAAAAGGCAGGATGAGAGAAAGGAAAATGGAGAAAGGAAGAAGGGAGGAAGGAAACCTCTCTCTCTTCCCATCAACCTAGAAAATTGCCTTCCCATTACTTTTAGCCAACCCATTATCCATTTCCATTCAGGATTCATGAAGAGAGGGCATGGCTCTATTTTTTTCCTTCTTCTTTTTAAAAATTTTATTAAAAATGCATTTCCCGGGCGCCTGGGTGGCTCAGTTGGTTAAGCAACTGCCTTCTGCTCAGGTCATGATCCTGGAGTCCCTGGATCGAGTCCCGCATCGGGCTCCCTGCTCGGCAGTGAGTCTATTTCTCCCTCTCATGTGCTCTCTCTCATTCTCTCTCTCTCTCAAATAAAAAAAATACATTTCCCCGACACTCCCACCAAAAGCATAAGCATTTGAAGTAGAAAGTTAAAGGCCTACTTAATCTCACCTCCCAGAAAAATCTATTTGAGGCAAAACTTTTTGGTCTTTTTACTTTGAATATCATAAAAAGATAGATGATACAAATGATGGATAGCTAGATAAAATAAATATAAAATGCATAGTTATGAGGAGATCAAACAGTTCTTTAGCCTACATTTTTCCACTTAGCAAAGATATCCTTGTACATCAATATTCATTCATTAATTATTTGACAAAAATTTTTTGAGCTCCCACTACACACTAGGTGCTGTAATAGGTATGTGGAATAAACATACATTTAGATCACTTAATCTTCATATCAAATAAAACAAATTATTTAAATTCAAACTGATGACTTGATCTTGCCTTATGTAAATTTTGTTTTGTTGACTTCAGGGACCTTAAGTTGATTCTTACTTGATGTGGGCCAATGTAGTTTAGAAAAGAAAGACTTCCTCTGAGACCCCAGCATCAGTCAGGAATCCAACAGAACCACTGGCATTACATCCTCAGAAACAGTATTATCATCTTGTATATCCCCCAACCAAGAGCAAATGGATCCTATTTTATTACCACTTTTCCCTAACTGAAGGGTTAGAGGGGTAGAAAGGGCAGATCCATTGCAACACTCTTAGCTCATAGACTTCACTTGTCATAGGATTTCCTGGTCCACCTTTGAATTTTAGAGACAAATAAGAAAGGAAGCACCGTGTAAAAAGTTAAAACACTCGGGCGACTGGGTGGCTCAGTCAGTTAATTGACTGCCTTCAGCTTAGGTCATGATCCTAGGGTCCTGGGATCGAGTCCCACATCCGGGTCCCTGCTCAGCGGGGAGTCTGCTTCTCCCTCTCCCTCTGCCTGCAGCTCCCCCTGCTTGTGCTCTCTCTCACTCTCTCTCTCTCTCAAATAAATAAATAAAATCTTAAAAGAAAAAGTTAAAACACTTGATTGCAAAACTTCAGAGCTAAATAGTAAAAAAAATCAGGTAGTTCCAGTCTTTCTATAAGAAGACCTACAAATGACAACAGACATCATGATAATTTACATATTCATATTAAATGTATTAAATCATATTTCCTCAGTAGCCTTTATGCTCAAGATTACAGAGCAAGACAACTGAGCCTGTAGCATTCCTAACCATATCCCCCTCCTATAGAAGCTATTTGGTGATGGAGTCAGGACTTAAACCCAGAAAGTCCAAGGCTAGATACAAAGCTCTTACCTACTATTACCTTCTCTTGCCACTTAGAACTGGTGACCTCTGTACATTTTACCTCCTTAAATCTCAGTTTCAGAATCCAAAAAGTAATTCTTCCCTCATGGGGTTATTATAATAATTACTGATCATGCCTGGATAATACTTTATCTAGAACTTTAAAGAATATGAGATTTTACCTTACTTTCAAGTTAACAAGTTTGTGATGGATGCCAACAGAAGACATGAGACTCCTGAGTCAGAGCAAAGGACAATTTATTACTCACAGCAATAACAGTACCAGAATATCACTATTTGCCCCAGTTTCCTGAGTCCTGATACACAGGGTGATGCCAAGAAAGCTAGATGTCACCTACACATGCAGTAGGTTGTTCTACAGGAGAGGAACCTCACATTTAGTGAACCCAACTATTTTATAATGGGCACTAAATCTGACTTCTGAGCAGGTTTTTTGTATGAACATTTGTTTCCATGTCTCCTGGGTAAAGACCTAGGAGTAAGATTGTTGGGTCATGTGGTAAGTGTATGTACAAATACCTTTGAAGATAGTCAGGAACTAAAGCAAGCAGTGCCTCTTCTCAAAAGTCATGGAAAAATGTGAGTAATGTTAGATGGCATACAGTAGGTGTTTGATAAAAAGTAGTCATTATTGTCAAAAATTTTATCTCCTATAACTAGGCCTGGACAAGCTATTGGGTCATTTATTCATTCCAGAGAAAGAATTAAGGATCTTGAAGGAATGTTCCTTCCCACCTGCTTTCATTCCTCTAAGTTGAATTCATCATTGTAATGGGAGATATCCATAAAATAAAATCTAGGAGATCCCAGTTACAGAGTCAAAAGATAATGCTTGCCATGTTAATAGGGGCTGCTTACCTGACACTGGCTTTCTGCATATACTTCCCAATTTACAACTGTTTGGTCAAGTGACATAGTTGCGGATTTCTGTGATTACAAGTTACAAGCTTTAGCTCAAACCCTACTCATATTCTTCTATTCCCAACTTCCTGTAGAGAGCAAGCTTCTTTCTGTTCATGCCTAGGAGCTCCAGTCTGCACATGATCTTCCATTTCTGCCCTACACAAATTTTAGACATGTTTAGCCTGCTCATATAGTTGTATAAGACAATTTCCTGTAAAAGTCTCTCTCTATATATGTATATCAATATACATACATAAATATACATACTACGAGTTATGCTTCTCTGGATAAATGCTGAATGATACAGAATTTAGTACCAGACATGGTCCTAGAGGAATAGAACTTAAGTTGAGTTCTCTGAATCCATCCTGGATTTTCTGGAATTGGTTCTCTAATCTGATTAAATTTAAGGGCACTAAAGATCCTACTTCCACTGGTAAAATGGGCATGGGTAAAGAGGGCTGATAAGGAGAGGGTAGAGATGAAGAAGGCAATTTGGCTGCTCAAGGCACAGGCTGCAAACTGCAAGGGGTGTGATCACACAGACTTTCTTGGAATCCCTCAGTACCAATTCACACCTTACCTCACATTTTTCCTTCTCTGGGTCCTGCAAATCCTGAGTCTACTAATATTTGCAGAATGATATGATTTGCTTCTTGAATCCCTCCCTGCAGGCACTTAAGCAGGTAACTCATTCTGTTAAGTTCGTTACCAAACACCAATCTAAATTCCATCTCCCCAAATTGGTGAAATCTCTTCCATCTTCTTCCACTCTTACCAGCCTCTTAGTATTCATTTATTTTAGTGGTATGTTAGAAAAGAAAAAAGAGAAAATATAATACGTGTTCCATCAATGCTGTTCAACTGGAATCCCAAATTCTTATTTTAGATGTGTTTCAGGACTGACCATTTTCTTATCAACATTAGAATGTATTTAAATAGAGATCTGAAATTTTAACTACATTTCCAGTTGCTTGCTCTTTTTTTTTTTTTTTTGTATGCTTGCAGTTAGCAGGTGACAAAAGGATTATACTATTGTGCACTGAAATTACTCCTGTCAGATGACTTCCTTGCATGTTATGTGGAGGAAATTCATTAAAAATAGACCTGGGAGGGCGCCTGGGTGGCTCAGTTGGTTAAGCGACTGCCTTCGGCTCAGGTCATGATCCTGGAGTCCCGGGATCGAGTCCCGCATCGGGCTCCCTGCTCAGCGGGGGGTCTGCTTCTCCCTCTGACCCTCTTCCCTCTTGTGCTCTCTGTCTCTCATTCTCTCTCTCAAATAAATAAATAAAAATCTTTAAAAAAAAAAATAGACCTGGGAGCTGACTAGAGAACAAGGCAAATCCATGCCCAGAGCCTTGGAAGCTGAGTGCCAGGCAACAAGGTCATGGCAATCTGCTGTGTAAAGTGTGTTCCTCAAGTGGTGAAGGACTGGGAGAGCCTTAGAGGGTCAGAGAGCTTGGTCCAGGTGAGGCTTAGCCCTCCCTCCAAGAGATGGAGGACATGAAGTTCAACTAGATGGTTTCTCTATTTTTTTTTAAAGGTATTGTCACAAATGACAAAATGACAATAATTTTAAAGTAGGAGGTGGGTCATAAGAATTCATTATATTTTTTCTCTGATGTGCATGTTTAAAATTTTTCATAATAAAATATTAAAATATGATGTATGCCTTTTGATGAGAGGAAGACAGAGTCAACTTATTGTTTTAATTTGGGAATAATATAAAACCTAAAGAAGAGTTGCATGAGTATACCTATGACCAGATCTGCCCTCTTTTATCCATTTGTCCCTTGGACTCCCTTGCTCACTCACACTCTTTCTCTCTATGTACAGATAGATGGATAGAGAAATATATTTTTCAAACATTAAAGGGCAGGCCACACATATCAAAGCCCTTTACCTATAAATACTATAGTTTTTATTTGTTTTAAAAAAAGATATTGTCTTATACACACATGGTACACATAAACTACAATAAATTTAACATTGCTTCATGATTTTATCTATTGTCTCTATTAAAATGTCAACTTATAAAACAATGTCCATGAAGGTATTTTCTTTCATCCAGAACATGACCCAGTAGAATACTTGTATTTAGTTTTCATATCTCTAGGCACCACCACAAAAATGTCAGAATCATGGATCAGCCACTGTGCCTGGATCACCCCATTCCATAGCCCCTGTGTCCTCAGTCATGCCCTGCCAGCATGGGGGGGAGGAGACCATGTTCCTCAGGCCACCCTCTCCATGGTCCCAGGCTTGTCTTTAAGGATGCATTCCATCAAGCCAGCAAGATAGTCTTCCATCTCTTCTGAGAAGGAAAATTTTTATCACAGAACTGTTAAAAATAAAGAACATTTTCTGTACAATTAGAGAAAATTAATCAGTCCACATGCTACCACATCCTCTGAGAAGGATGGTCTCTGTTCTGTTTCTCACAACCAAAGGTTTTTATTCTTTCCAAACATATTTGCTCCTCTAATACCAAAGGGCTCCCTTCTGCTGGCGTTATGTATGGAGTATTGTTTAGGGAATCTCCGAAGTTTGGGCTTAGAGGAAGGAAGGAGGGCCTGCTGTGGCTTCTCAGAGGTGACCAGAGGCTGGGAAGGAAGTTTACTTTAGTTTTGCTCACCCTGCAAGTTTAGAGGTATGTAGACAGAGGAGGAGGCAGCAGAGAGGCTGCTGGGTCTTGCTCACCCTCCTGGATCAAATGAAAGGTGAATAGTTCTCAATGGCCTTTTTTTATAGGTTGAAGAACCTCGCTTCCTCTCTCACCCCACAGAAGGTGAGAAGAGCTGTGTGAGAGGTACAGGTGCATGAGTATGTACATATAGTAATGTTGGCTACCTGCCTATAGGATTCTGTGTACTCAAAGTGGAATGAGCGTAGTAAAGCAATATCCATTGTCTCCCTTCCTCTTTCTTGTCAGGAAGAAGACAAAGAGAGGGAGAACAGTCTGGGAAGCAAAAGAAGACCTGGAAAAGCAATTTGTACATATTGCCATGCAGCACTCAGGTCACTTTCCACTACTGAAGTGTGAAATGGATTCCAAGCTTGAGGCATAAAGCTGAGTCCTGGCCTGGGCCAGCTCTCCCTACCTCCTCTCCACTTCCCCATCCACATACCGAGACAGCCCGGCTCTGAAGTAGGTGAGGGACAGGACATTTTTCCTGAAAACTGTGGCCTTTTGCATTTTAGACATGGTCTTCAGTATCACTGAACCCAGAGCTATGCACTCACTAGGTGGGAGTTTGTATGGTAGGCAATATTGCTGTGTTGGATCCTGGGCGGGCTCAGAGCACAACCTAAGATTAGGGTAAATTCACTTAAGAATCCACCATGTCTGTGGTGGAAATCTGTCTGGAAAGCAAATTTTAAACATGACCAATAGGTCTCCCTCTGGAGTAGGCACACCAGGGAAGGAAAGCCCCTCTTTCCAAGTCTTCAAGTTGCCCAATTTGATGACACATTGCTAGGTTAAGGTATTATCCTGCTATCAATGGCCAAAGTGTTCATGGTACAGCCTCTCTGCCTGTGGGAAAATGAGGCATAAAGTGAGAAAATAGTTTAGACTTTGGTAAATAAGGAGGAAGAAAGAATAAAAAGGGAGAATGATCCAGCTGGTTGGAAGGAATGGGAATGTTCCCATTATCCTCAATCATGTCCTATACACACAAACACACACACACACACACACACACACACACCCTGATCCGGGCCCCACCTTCTTGATTCTTGAGGCTCATCAAGCACTGTGAGCACACTGTTGCCATCCTGGAGAAAACGTACAAGGATCCTCTCTCTGAGCACAAGATAATGTTTATAGAAACACTGTCAAGCATGGCATCGCTCTTTCCCTAATCTGGGGAAGGCAACCTTAATGTGTTCCTTCTGGCCATGCTTGATGTCATGCAGGAGTGCACACAGTCTGATGATCAGGGTTGAGGCACTGCCTTGTGATTTTCCTTGTGCTTGAAAATCTCCAGAGACACCTATAGTTCATGCAACATAGGTGAATCCTACACTTTGCTCCCCAAGTGCAGTGGTTCTACAGATTGCCTTGGACCCTCATCCAATGCTTTGAAGTCAGAATAGTCAAGGATACCAAGAAGGTCCTCATCTTCATGCATATCCATGTCATCTTGATCAAAGCCACAGACTTGCATGGGGAGTGTCTGCAAGCAAAAAAGATATCAAAGGGATGGGATCACAGAGAAAGAGGCAAAGGTGACTCATGGAGCCCAATGAAAGGTAAAGTGAAAGGAGCCCTTTGAGCCACCTGATGCACCACCACCAAATTGCAGGCCTGGGCTGAGAAGGTAGAACAGTGTGGCTGATCATTTCTCCATCCCAGTCTCATCACCCTACCCAAGCACCCAATTCATGGGCCTAGAACAGCAAACTCTATCTTTTACAAAGAGTGCCAGTCTTATAGAGGAAGCAAAGCCTACAAATGGTCAGGATTAATTCCAACTCTTAATATAGCAAATAATATTGCACATCCCTCATTTTATTTGATCCTCTTAATGTTCAGAGTCACTGAGTTAACCCAAAGAATGAAAAATCCACTACTAGAGAAACTCAGATGTGACTGTCCGTCTGGGGATCTTTGCTATGAACCCACAGACCAAGGACACCTAACCAAGGGCTGAATGACTAGTCTGAGGACAAATCCAAAGTTATCCCCGCTTCCCAGATTTTTTCTTATCTCTAAAGATACACAGGAGATGAAGCAATCAGACAGGACTGAAAGACACAGGAGGCTAGTAAGAAGGGATCCCCTAATCTTACTCTGCTTCTAGCACTATGTTTCTCCTTTCCAGGATCCATCCCATATGAAAAAGCAGGAGGACAAAACTCATTAGGTGAATAGTTAAGGAGCTATTGCTCTTTTAAAATAATGTTTTCAAATACTTTGTGCTCACTCCTAAGGCTCACAGCATTGCCCAGGGTTCCCAAGGGTCATTGTTCACTTTGTTTAGAGTTGTGTTCCCTGGAAATGGTATTGATATAGAATACAGTGAGAATGGGGTCCTAAGAGTGACAGAATCCCAAGCCTACACCTAATAAAAGGCCAATCAAAGTGCATGAATGGATTGGAGTGGAGTCGCTCTGGTCTATACATTTTTGGAGACTGGTGTTTTGTTATAACTTGTCAAAAAAAAAAGGTATGTTGGTGTTTTAATTTATAGTTCCCACAAGCTTATTAGCCATTTGTATTTTTAAATTAATTTCTTATTCATTACCTTTAGCTTATTTTTTCTTTAATTTTTTCTTTAAATTCAAATTAATTAACATACACTGTATTTTTTGTTTCAGAGGTAGAATTTAGTGATTCATCAGTTGCATGTAACACCCAGTGCTCATTACTTCAAGTGCCCTCCTTAATGTCCATCCTCCAATTACCCCATCCTCCCACCCATCTCCCCTCCAGCAACCCTCCGTTTATTTCCTATAGATAAGAGTCTCTTATGGTTTGCCTCCCTCTCTGTTTTCATCTTATTTTATTTTCCCTTCCCTTCCCCTATGTTCACGTGTTTTGTTTCTTAAATTCCACATGAGTGAAATCATATGGGATTTGTCTTTCTCTGACTGACCTATTTTGCTTAGCATAATACCCTCTAGTTCCATCCACATTGCTGTAAATGACAATATTTTATTCTTTTTTTTAAGATTTTATTTATTTATTTGATAGAGAGATAGCGAGAACAGGAACACAAGCAGGGGGAGCGGGAGAGGGAGAAGCAGGTTCCCCGCAAAGCAGGGAGCCCGATGCAGGGCTCGATCCCAGGACCCTGGGATCATGACCTGAGCCGAAGGCAGACGCTTAATGACTGAGCCTCCCAGGCGCCCTGATTTCATTCTTTTTGATGGCTGAGTAATAGTCCACTTTTTGTCTCTACTATGTTTCAAATATTTTCCCAGTGTCATTTGTAGTTAGCTTTTGTTTCTGCAGTATTTTGCCATGTAAGTACTTTACATTTTTATGTATCAATGCTGCCAAACATTATCTTTTTGACAAGGTTAAAATTTCAGATTGTTTTAAACACCAGACAGATAACACAAATAAATGAACTAGAAAGCAACTTTTTTTTTTTAAAGATTTTATTTATTTATTTGAGAGAGAGAGACTGAGAGAGAGAGCACATGAGAGGGGGGAGGGTTGGGAGGGTCAGAGGGAGAAGCAGACTCCCTGCTGAGCAGGGAGCCTGATGCGGGACTCGATCCAGGGACTCCAGGATCATGACCTGAGCCGAAGGCAGTCGCTTAACCAACTGAGCCACCCAGGCGCCCAGAAAGCAACTTTTTTATGCTGGGCAGAAATGACTTATTTAAGCAAAGGGAGAAAACTCTTAGATTATGGGCGTGGCTGAGGAGGTTTTCAGGTGCTCCAAGAGTTTTAGCAAAGGTGGCACAGGCCTTGATAGAAGCGTGTACACAGTCATGCTGGGCTTGGGATTCTTCAAAAACAAACTGAAGCTCTAGAAGGAACCTCTAATGACTAAAAGGCAGAGGAGGTTACTTGCCCAAATTGGCACTGGCCATTCCTCACATGCCCACTTTGGTGAAAAAGTACTTGTTGTCCGTCCAACTTTGATGCTCCGGATAGCAGGTAGAACAACATGAAAGTAGCTCCTCAGTAAATATCCCCAGAAATGGAGAAATTGCATTGTCTGTTTGTGGTGATTATGAGTAAATACTTCTATTCTCCCTTCCTTTGAAGCCCACTCTTTCTCCCTTGGCCTAGCTAATTTGTATGCCTTCTAGTCTCAAACTTAAGACTTCCTTTAAGGTTTCTCTGACCTCTCCGTGTCCACCATGTCCCATCTGTTTTGTTGCTCCTCATATGTTCCCATAGCAAATTGCACTTTCCACGTCACAGCATTTATCACTTCAGAAGATAACTATCTCTTCACCTATCTACCTCCCTAACTACATCACATGTTACTTGAAGCAAAGACAGCTGCCTATCTTGTTCACAATTATATTCCCAGCACCTAGCCCAACACAAAGTAAAAGCCAACATTTATTTGTGGCACAAACAAATAATGTGTGTATGGCTCTGTAGGAAGTACTGCATCTGTCTCATATTTTCGTTCTGCACAGGAATTTAGAAGGCATGCTGGATTAAAAGTTGTCTTCCACACTGGGCCAAGAAATGCCTCTGGTTGGGCAATAATTCAGCATATGTCTCCAACAGAAATATGGACAACTATGAAAACAAACATGTGGTCATTTGAATCTATCTCCTTGTTAGCTGGGGAAAGCTCAATTTTCATTCCAGAAAATCATCCATGTTCCTTGTATTGTTTATTTATTTTGTTTTAACTTGAAAAGGAATCAAAATGCTAACATGGAACACAAACTGCTAAACAACATCAAGGGGTAGGGGCAGGGAGGAAGAGATGGAAATAGAAAAAAAAAACAGTAAAAATAAGCTGAATAAAACAGCATTTCAAAACACAGCCTTATTCTGAGACAACAGAGAGCTACCTGACTGGTTCTTATGATGTAAAATTTTGACAAGTTTGTTGAACTTCAAGAGAAAAAAATAAAAGCAGATACTTGATTTGAATCAAGAATTTTTCTTAGATATCAAACAAAACAAAATACTACCTTTCTTTTTCCTCAGTAGGGATCTTAGCCAGGAAGGAAGGAAGGAAGGAAGGGAGGGAGGGAGGGATAGAGGGAGGAAGGGAGGAAAGAAAAAGAAAGAAAGAAAGAAAGAAAGAAAGAAAGAAAGAAAGAAAGAAAGAA